>NC_090345.1:4052871-4070371 GCF_035084215.1 Heptranchias perlo | reverse complement strand
TACCCTCCTTGGGGGAGCTGGGTAGGGTCTCTTTGGGGTCGACAGTGGGTCCAAACCACACGCCTGCTGATGGAAGTTCGGAAACTTTAGGGACAGGGTGACTGAGCAGTTGAACAAATACGAGCTGAGCAGAGAGAGCCAGTATCGATTTATAAACGGTGAGTCATGTCTAACCAACCTAGCTGAATTTTTTGAGGAGGTAACAAACTTGTGAGATAAGGGAGGGTCCATGGATGTCATTTATAAGGACTTCCAGAAGGCATTCGATAACGTTTCACATAAGAGAACGGTTTTGACAGCGTAAATAAGGAGAAACTGTTTCCAGTGGTAGAAAGGTCGGTAACCAGGGGACACAGATTTAAGGTGATCGGCAAAAGAGCCAGAGGCGACATGAGGAAACATTTTTTAGGGAGCGAGTTCTGATCTGGAATGCGCTGCCTGAAAGGGCGGTGGAAGCAGATTCAGCAGTAACTTTCAAAAGGGAATTGGATAAATTCTTGAAGGGAAAAAAATTACAGGGCTATGGGGAAAGAGCAGGGGAATGGGACTAATTGGATAGCTCTTTCAAAGAGCCAGCACAGGCACGATGGGCTGAATGGCCTCCTCCTGTGCTGTACCTACTATGATACTATGAAGTGTGAGGTTTTACATTTTGGTAGGAAGAATAAGGAGGCCACAAACTGCTTGGATAATAAGAGTCTAAATGGGGTAGAGGAGCAGAGGGATCTGGGGATACAGATACACAAATCACTACAAGTAGCGACACAGGTTAATAAGACCATAAAAAGGCAAACCAAGCACTGGGGTTCATTTCTAGAGGGATAGAATTGAAAAGCAGAGAAGTTACATTAAACTTGTGTGGAACCTTGGTTAGACCACACTTGGAGCACTGGGCACAGGTCTGGACTCCATATTGTAAAAAGGATAGAGAGGCACTGGAGAGGGTGCAAAGAAGATTTACTAAGATGATACCAGAACTGAGAGGTTACAACTATCAGGAAAGATTGAACAGGCTGGGGCTCTTTTCTCTAGAAAACAAAACACAGGGATAACCTGATCGAGGTCTTTAAGATTACGAAAGGGTTTGATAGGGTAGACGTAGAGAAGATGTTTCCACTTGTGGGGGAGACCAGAACTAGGGGCCATAAATATAAGATAATCACTAATAAATCCAATAGGGAATTCAGGAGAAACTTCTTTACCCAGAGAGTGGTGAGAATGTGGAACTCACTACCACAAGAACTAGTTGAGGCGAAGAGTGTAGATGCATTTAAGGGGAAGCTGAATAAACGCATGAGGGAGAAAGGAATAGAAGGATATGTCGATAGGGTGAGATGAAGTAGGGAGGGAGGAGGCTCGTGTGGAGCATAAACATGGCATGGACCTGTTGGGTCGAACGGCCTGTTTCGGTGCTGTGCATTTTATGTAACAAAAATGCGAGCACATGGAATTGGAGACAACCTATTGACACGGGTAGGGAATTGGTTCGGAGATAGGAGACAGAGAGCAGTGATAATGGGTATCTACTCCAGTTGGCAGGATGTGAGTAGTGGTGTCCCCAGGGATCTGTACTGGGGCCTCAGCTTTTCACTATATTTATAAATGACTTGGATGAAGGAACAGCTGTATATCTAAGTTTGCTGATGACACCAAGTTAGGTGACACAGTAAATGGTGTAGAATCATGGAATCGTAGAATGATGCAGCATAGAAGGAGGCCGTTCGGCCCATCGTGCCTGTATCGGCTCTTTAGTAGAACTATCCAATTAATCCCACTCCCCCCACGAGCTGCTCTTTCCCCATAGCCCTGAAAATTTTTTCCCTTTTGAAAGTTATTATTGAATCTGCTTCCACCGCCCTTTCAGGCAGCACATTTCAGATCAGAACAACCCGCTGCGTAAAAAAAATTTCCTCATGCGCCTCTGGTTCTTTTGCCAATTATCTTAAATCTGTGGAAACAGTTTCTCCTTTTTTAGTCTATCAAAACCATTCATGATTTTGAACACCTCTATTAAATCTCCCCTTAACCTTCTCTGCTCTAAGGAGAACAACCCCAGCTTCTCCAGTCTCTCCACATAAATGAAGTCCCTCATCCCTGGTACCATTCTAGTAAATCTCTTCTGCACCCTCTCTAAGGCCTTGACATCCTTCCTAGAGTGTGGTGCCCAGAATTGGACACAATACTCCAGCTGAGGCCTAACCAGTGATTTATAAAGGTTTAGCATAACTTCCTTGCTTTTGTCCCCAATGCCTCTATTTATAAAGCTCAGGATCCCATATTCTATTTTTAACAGCATTCTCAACTTGTCCTGCCTTCAAAGATTTGTGTACATACAGCCCCAGGTCTCTCTGTTCCTGCGCCCCCTTTAAAATTATACCATTTAGTTTATTTTGCCTCTCCTCATTCTTCCTACCAAAATGTATCACTTCACACTTCTCTGTGTTAAATTCTATCTGCCATGTGTCTGCCCATTTCACCAGTCTGTCTCTGTCCTCCTGAAGTCTGTTACTATTCTCCACATTGTTTACTACATTCCTGAATTTCATGTCATCTGCAAACTTTGAAATTATACCCTCTATACCCAAGTCCAGGTCATTAATATATATCAAAAAGAGCAGTGGTCCTAATACTGACCGTTGGGGAACACCACTGTATACTTCCCTCCAGTCTGAAAAACAACCGTTCACCCTTAGCCAATTTCATATCCACGCTGCCACTGTCACTTTAATCCCAGTGGCTTTAATTTTTCTAACAAGTCTATTATGTGGCACTTTATCAAACGCCTTTTGAAAGTCCATATACACAACATCAACTGCACTACCCTCATCAATGGGAGCAGAGAGTAGCAAATGGATATTAATAGATTCAGTGAGTGGGAAAAACTGTGGCAGATGGATTTCAACGTGGGGAAGTGTGAGATAATCCACTTTGGACCCAAGAAAGATAAATCAGGGTATTTTCTAAATGGTGAGAAGTTATGGTCAGATGTATTGACACTATTTCTACATTGGGGCTGCACTATTCCTACATGCCTGTTGGTGGCGCTGCTGCAAATTCCAGAACTGCAGTACCACAAAATGCCGGCAGGTGGCGCCACTTCACAGCCGTGTTGCCGGGTCAGCAGCACCGCCATCAGGCACGCTGTGGTATTGCAGCTCATTGCAAATGGTTTTAAATCCTGAAAAGGTCAGACTTAATGTCCCTTTGTATAGAAATGTACAGAAAATTATTTTATGAAACACGTTAATTTGGAAAGCGGGCCAAGAGTATCCAGGATTAGGTTCACATAGATTCTAAAACAGCCCCACATGTTTTGTACACTCCAGTCCCAGGCTGAATGAAACACTGTGAGCAAACCATTCCCAGGGCTTTGCTTAAATCTGTCAATCACCAACTATATCACAGCAGGCCTCATTGGCTCGCTCTGACTTTTAGAATGGAAGGGAGCTTTAACCTGGACTTTGCTCAGTCAGCAGATCTCCGCAGGGCAGTGGGACAAGTCCTACAATTGGTCCGAGTGTCCACTAGACTACGGAGGAAAGACGTCAGCCAGGGGTTCCTCTCTGGAATGTCATCCAATGACGCCCTCTAATGGAAAGCGCAAGTGTGTGAACATTGGGTGCCGACAGTCAGGCTTGGCTGCGATGTCCCACACAGTCAAATAGCCCGAGGACACTCTTCGTCTGGGCTCTTTAATGAGGAATGGATGAGCTTGTGACTGTGGAACTGTATCACAGCACCAGTAACTGCAATCGGAAGAGAGGGCCAAAATTGGCCAAAAATATAAATATATACAGCACCAGATACCTGGGATTGATTACAGGCTGTGCTCTGTGTGAAGGCCCCAATTTATTCATATAGCAGGTGGCAATAGGAAGCAGTTAGAGACACGTGCTTTGACACTGGACTGTAGTTCTCAGATTTCGAATCCTTCTTGGGGACTGGAATGAGTTTCCACTCAGAAGAGACATAACTAGTGGAAATTCAGGATCCAGCAGAACCGTGAGTTTCCTGGGGGTTTTGATAACCTGAGCACCAATTCCATTAACGGCAGCAGCTTTTGCATAGACCTTTAACACGCTGAATGCGTTACTCCCCTCAGTGCAACTCTTGGCTCCTCACCATAGATTTCAGATGTTCAAATGTGTTTGAGTGGTTTATATAAAGAATAACGGATACTTGAGACAGGAGCGAGTTACAGGCTGGAATCTAATCGAGGGGTTCGGGGTGGTTTATATATAGAATAACAGATACCCGGGAGTGAGTTACAGGCTGGAATCTAATCGAGGGGTTTGGGGGGTTTATATATAGAATAACGATACCCGGGAGTGAGTTACAGACTGGAATCTAATCGAGGGGTTTGGGGGGTTTATATATAGAATAACAGATACCCGGGAGTGAGTTACAGGCTGGAATCTAATCGAGGGGTTCGGGTGGTTTATATATAGAATAACAGATACCCGGGAGTGAGTTACTGGCTGGAATCTAATCGAGGGGTTCGGGGGGTTTATATATAGAATAACAGATACCCGGGAGTGAGTTACTGGCTAGAATCTAATCGAGGGGTTCGGGGTGTTTATATATAGAATAACAGATACCCGGGAGTGAGTTACAGGCTGGAATCTAATCGAGGGGTTCGGGGGGTTTATATATAGAATAACAGATACCCGGGAGTGAGTTACAGGCTGGAATCTAATCGAGGAGTTCGGGTGGTTTATATATAGAATAACAGATACCCAGGAGTGAGTTACAGGCTGAAATCTAATCGAGGGGTTCGGGGTGGTTTATATATAGAATAACAGATACCCGGGAGTGAGTTACAGACTGGAATCTAATCGAGGGGTTCGGGTGGTTTATATATAGAATAACGGATACCCAGGAGTGAGTTACAGGCTGGAATCTAATCGAGGGGTTCGGGTGGTTTATATATAGAATAACAGATACCCAGGAGTGAGTTACAGGCTGGAATCTAATCGAGGGGTTCGGGGGGTTTATATATAGAATAACAGATACCCGGGAGTAGGTTACTGGCTGGAATCTAATCGAGGGGTTCGGGGGGTTTATATATAGAATAACAGATACCCGGGAGTGAGTTACAGGTTGGAATCTAATCGAGGGGTTCGGGGGGTTTATATATAGAATAACAAATACCCGGGAGTGAGTTACAGACTGGAATCAAATCGAGGGGTTCGGGGGGTTTATATATAGAATAACAGATACCCGGGAGTGAGTTACAGGTTGGAATCTAATCGAGGGGTTCGGGGGGTTTATATATAGAATAACAAATACCCGGGAGTGAGTTACAGGCTGGAATCTAATCGAGGGGTTCGGGGGGTTTATATATAGAATAACGGATACCCGGGAGTGAGTTACAGACTGGAATCTAACCCATATCACTGCACTGGCACTCCATACCCCTCTTTTTCTCATTCCCTCTGACTCGGACGTACCCCATCACCAAGATGACTTGAATTCAGTACCTGGTGAGCTACACCGATTAGTAAAATCCCAGATTCGGTTCCTGGTCGGTGCTAAATTGGGAGTACTGCACTGTCAGAAGTGCCGTCTTTCAGATGAGACTTTAAACTGAGGGCCCGTCTGCCCTCTTAGGTGGACGTAAAATATCTGGAGTGATCTAGAGGGTCACTATTTGAAGAGCAGGGGGTTTCTCCCCAATGTCCTGGCCAATATTTATCTCTCAACCAATATCACTAAAACATATGACCTGGTCATTATCCCATTGCTGTTTGTGGGATCTTGCTGTGCACAAATTGGCTGCCAGGTTTCCTGCATTACAAAAGTGAGTACACTTGAAAAGTACTTCATTGGCTGTAAAGCGCTTTGGGGCGTCCTGCGGTTGTGTAAGGTGCTATATAAATGCAAGTTCTCTCTTTAAGTTAGCCGATCTCAGCCAGGGCAGCAGTAGTGGTGCTACAATTGCTCTCAGTGCCTCACTGGGGTTAGGGAGGGGGACAAGTCGACCGACTGGAGTGCAGGCCCTTTACCTTCCTCAGTCCCCATATTCCTGCTCCTGATCGCTATCCGGTGACTCCAACTGCAGGGGTCAGCCGAGGACAGGAGCGGACTTGGCTACAATTCCCCCCTCGGTTAAATAGCCTGTTGATAGTCACAGCCCAGGCTTACACACGAACGATGGCCAGTTGGGCGAGGTATCGGGGTGGGAGGGCTGAGAGGGGGAGCAGTGGAACTTAACCCAAGCCAAACACCTTCAAGTGAGAAAATTATTGGGGAGAACAAAACAAGCCTGCAGCTCCCTGGCGGATCGTGATAACGCAAATCACAAATTTAAAGGGAAGTTATGGCTCGCTCTCCTCTGTTGAAACGCGAGTTTTCCACCTCTGAGACCTGGGCACACTAGCCTCGTACCACTGGGCCCCGAACCAGCAGAAACACAACAGCCTCGAGTGTCTGGAACATTTCCACCTGTTTTCCAGTGGGAACGAACATTCGGAACAAAACAGCCAGTCTTTATTTCCCGGCGGTGTTCAATTACCTCAGGAGGCTGATTCCCAACTCTCCGACTTTCCCTCCCGCCCCGAGTGAAAATGGGTTTCCTCGGATTGCCGATCCCAGAACCGTGCTGAAATCAGGAATTCCCTACGTGTGAAAAGGCACACAGGTGACCCTGGCTGGCACAGTCTGTCTCAGGACAGCTTTACCACCAAAAATAAGTAGCCCTTCCCCCCACCACCTGTGACTCAGTAGGGGAATGATTAAGACAACCAGGAAGGTCAAGGTTCATACCCCCTGCCCTTCGAAATACGGACACACAAAAATCAGACCAGATTCCTACTGCTGAGTTTATCCCTGGTGAAAGTACATGCAAGCATAGATCAGGTGAGCACAGCATCAGGCTCGTCTGTGCTGCCTCTCACAGTCAAATATTCCGCTGACACTTCCTGTCCAGGCTCACCCATGAACAATGGCCACTTGTGAGAGGTACAGTGAGAGTCAATGTCTGTGGGACCCGTACCCCAGTGAGAGTCAGTGTCTGTGGGACCCGTACCCCAGTGAGAGTCAGTGTCTGTAGAACCCGTACCCCAGTGAGAGTCAGTGTCTGTGGGACCCGTACCCCAGTGAGAGTCAGTGTCTGTGGAATCCGTACCCCAGTGAGAGTCAGTGTCTGTGGAGCCTGTACCCCAGGGAAAGTCAGTGTCTGTGGGACCCGTACCCCAGTGAGAGTCAGTGTCTGTGGAACCCGTACCCCAGTGAGAGTCAGTGTCTGTGGGACCCGTACCCCAGTGAGAGTCGGTGTCTGTGGGACCTGTACCCCAGTGAGAGTCAGTGTCTGTGGAACCCGTACCCCAGTGAGAGTCAGTGTCTGTGGAACCTGTACCCCAGTGAGAGTCAGTGTCTGTGGAGCCTGTACCCCAGTGAGAGTCAGTGTCTGTGGAACCTGTACCCCAGTGAGAGTCAGTGTCTGTGGAACCTGTACCCCAGTGAGAGTCAGTGTCTGTGGGACCCGTACCCCAGTGAGAGTCGGTGTCTGTGGGACCCGTACCCCAGTGAGAGTCAGTGTCTGTGGAACCTGTACCCCAGTGAGAGTCAGTGTCTGTGGGACCCGTACCCCAGTGAGAGTCGGTGTCTGTGGGACCCGTACCCCAGTGAGAGTCGGTGTCTGTGGGACCCGTACCCCAGTGAGAGTCAGTGTCTGTGGAACCTGTACCCCAGTGAGAGTCAGTGTCTGTGGAACCTGTACCCCAGTGAGAGTCAGTGTCTGTGGAACCTGTACCCCAAGGACAGTCAGTGCCTTCGGGCGAGGAGGGCAAAATAAACAGTACCTTGAAAGTTTCTAGATTCATAAAGACAGTGCTTGGGTTATGGTGAGGGCTGTTTGGTCAGATTCAGGGGCTGGTTGAGGCCCCCGGGGGAGAACTCTGAACGACAGTGGGCAGAGTCGAGAGCATCCACTGCAGTGACTGGTTTTAGAAGGAAGAAAGCACAGCCGGGCGGAGATCTGTCCCCAAGGGGAATCCTCTGGCTGACACACTTACCCGACATCGCGATCCAGCATGCTGCCCGGGTGGTAGGGGGGGAAGGCGTTGCCGTTAGGGGGCTCCTTCGGCGAGTACAGTTTGAACGACTTAGACGAACACCCTGGAACATGAGGAGAGATAAACATGAATACAGACGTGGATATATGAACACACGTGAACTGCTGCACAGGAAACAGACTGCATTCTTAGCCAACGCCTCCCATTCCCACGTCTGAGTCACCAGTTATTTAAGTTGGACTTCACCCCTCGGTCGAATAGCGCCCATCTGTATCGTGAGGTCAGTTGTGTTCATTTGTCAAACATCACTAGCACAAGGGGCAATTGGAGCTAAGTGAGTCACGACATTTAAGAGGAATTAGGGGAAATATTAAAGGGGACAAAGAAATGGGATTGAGGTAGATAGTCCTGGTGTGGGGCCAGGACTGGTACAATGGGCTGAATGGCCTCTATCTGTGCTGTCATTTTTATTTGTTCTTGGGCTGTGGCTGACAGTATTTATTGCCCATCCCTAGAAAGATCTATTGGCCTTGGAGAGGCGCAGACTCACTAGAATGATGTCAGGACTCAAAAGGTTAAATTATGAGAAAAGGTTGCATAAACTTGGTTTGTATTCCCTTGACTTTAGAAGGTTATGGGATGATGTAATCAAGATGTTTAAAATGATAAAGGGATTCGATAGGGTTGTTGGAGAGAAACTATTTCCCCTGCTGGAGGAATCCAGAACCTTAAAATTAGAGCCAGAACATTCAGGGGTAAAATCAGGAAGAAAGTTTTCACACAAAGGGTCGTGGAAATGTTAAATTCTCTCCCCCATAAGGCTGTGGATGCTCAGCCAATTGGAGCTTTCAAGGCTGAGATAGAAATGTATTAGATATGGAGCAAAGGCGGGTAAATGGAGTTGAGGTACAGATCAAACTGAATGGTGGAGCAGGCTCGAGGGGCTGAATGGCCTCCTCCTGTTTCTACTGTTCCTTTGATGGCACCATGGGAAAACACAGCAAAGTGGTACTGGGTCCTACAGTCCAGGGGGTCACAGGTTCCAATACTGTGCTCACTCAGTGTCACCTGCAAACTTGGACAAATAACTCTCAATTCCTTCATCCAAGTCATTAATATAAATGGTGAAAATCTGAGGTCCCAGTACAGGTCCCTGGGGACCACCTCTTGCCCCATCCCATCAATCAGAGAACGAACCCTTTATCCCTGTTTTCTGCCTCCTATCTCCCAACCAATTACTGACCCACATCACATGTTTACCTCCAATTAATGTGCTTTTCTTTTTGATAATAATCTCTTTTACGGAACCTTAGCAAATGGCTTCTGGAAGTCCATATAGACAACATCCACGGACCGCCCCTACACTCCGTGCTCGTCATCTCCTCAAAACCCTGGAAAAGCGGAGCAGTGTCACGCTGCCTCAGAATCATGTGCGACAGACTCACCTATGGCTATATTATCACACCCTTTCACCCAGCCACTGTCAACAATGATCAACCAAGATTGTTTTCACATTCTGAGACACGTAGAAGCGAGAGAGAATGACAGACCCATTAAACAGGTCCTGGAGCCAAACGAAATTCCTGACCTGCAAGATCATATATATCAGCAAAATGTCCTTCGTATTTTACACCCACCAAAAAGCACACCCATGGGTTAGATACAGAGTAAAGCTCCTTATACCCAGTCCCATCAAACACTCCAGGGCAGGTACAGCACGGGTTAGATACAGAGTAAAGCTCCCTCTACACTGTCCCATCAAACACTCCCAGGGCAGGTACAGCACGGGTTAGATACAGAGTAAAGCTCCCTCTACATTGTCCCATCAAACACTCCCAGGGCAGGTACAGCACAGGTTAGATACAGAGTAAAGCTCCCTCTACACTGTCCCATCAAACACTCCTAGGGCAGGTACAGCACGGGTTAGATACAGAGTAAAGCTCCCTCTACATTGTCCCATCAAACACTCCCAGGGCAGGTACAGCACAGGTTAGATACAGAGTAAAGCTCCCTCTACACTGTCCCATCAAACACTCCCAGGGCAGGTACAGCATGGGTTAGATACAGAGTAAAGCTCCCTCTACACTGTCCCATCAAACACTCCCAGGGCAGGTACAGCACGGGTTAGATACAGAGTAAAGCTCCCTCTACACTGTCCCATCAAACACTCCCGGGGCAGGTACAGCACAGGTTAGATACAGAGTAAAGCTTCCTCTACACTGTCCCATCAAACACTCCCAGGGCAGGTACAGCATGGGTTAGATACAGAGTAAAGCTCCTTCTACTCTGTCCCATCAAACACTCCCAGGGCAGGTACAGCACGGGTTAGATACAGAGTAAAGCTCCCTCTACTTTACTCTACTAACCTCAGAAAAGGATTTCTTGTTTAACCAGTGTGACATTCTCCCATTTCCATATCCGTTAACTGTATGACCCTCTGAGGTAGCCTGCCACTGTTAGTTTGGTGGCAAACTATGAACAAGCGAAGCTAAAAGTGCCAAGTGGATGCTCATCCTCAGCCTCCTCCTGAGGTCCCCACCTTTATGGATACCGGTGCTCAACCAATTCAGTTCACACCATGTTACATTAGGAAGCGGCTTAGGACACTGAACACAGCGAAGGATACGGGCCCCAATAACAACCAGGTGTAGTGAAGATTGGCACACCAGAACTAATTGCCCCAAGCCAAGCTGTTCCAGTGCAGCTATGACACTGCCATCTACCTGATAATGTGGATGATTGCCCAGGTGTGTCCTAGTCACAAAATACAGGATGAATGTAATCTGGCCCATTAAAAGAAAACAAAGACTTGCATTTATATAGCGCCTTTCACAACCTCAGGATGTCCCAGAGCTTCACAGCCAATTAAATATTTTTTGAAGTGTAGTCACTGCTGTAATGTAGGAAATGTGGCAGCCAATTTGCACACAGCAAGATCCCACAAACAGCAATGTGATAACGACCAGATAATCTGTTTTAGTGATGTTGGTTGGGGGATAAATATTGGCCCCAGGACACTGGGGAGAACTCCCCTGCTCTTCATCAAAATAATGGCTGTGGGATCTTTTACTTCCACCTGAGAGGGGCCTTGGTATAATGTCTCATCTGAAAGACGGCATCTCTGACAGTGCAGCACTCCCTCAGTACTGCACTGGAGTGTCAGCCTAGATTATGTGCTCAAGTCTCTGGAGTGGGACTTGGACACACGACCTTCTCACTCAGAGGGGAGCGTACTGCTCACTGAGCTACGGCTTTAGCAAGTACATTGTGTGCAGCTAAAAAAACAATGTACCTCGATGGTGCTGGGTCTGCCAAAGGGAATCACCTACCAAAAGACTCATTCAGCCATCTGTACCTCTCCCAGGTGTCCATTATTCAACTGCCAGCCTTGCTGGTTGGCTGGTCAGCTGTGGTGGGCATTATAATGGAGGGCAATCCTATCCTCACCCAATTTCAGTGGGGATTGTTGCATTGTAATCAGGAGTGGGAAATCCTGGATGGCGTGGCTGACACACAGGGCCTGTGGCTGACTGTAGGGTCTTTATTGCTGCCTGACTCAGATCCGCTAATTCAGTGCCCACCGGGGATCAAATCTGCGACCTACGTAGCCCAGTGACGGAGACTTGTTACACCTTGCAACACCTTGCAGGTCTCCAGTGCCTTCAACGTAGGCGCTTCTCAGGAACGTAATCGGACAAAAACTGACACCGAGCCAAAGAAGGAGGCATTAGGGCAGGTGACCCAATGCTTGGTCAAAGAGGTAGGTTTTAAGGAGCGTCTTAAAGGAGGAGAGAGAGGTGGAGAGGTTTAGGGAGGGAATTCCGGAGCTTAGGGCCCAGGCAGCTGAAGGCACGGCCGCCAATGGTGGAGCGAAGGAAGTGGAGGACGGACAAGAGGCCAGAACTGGAGGAGCGCAGAGATCTCGGAGGGTTGAAGGGCTGGAGGAGGTTACAGAGATAGGGAGGGGGCGAGGCCCTGGAGGGATTTGAACACGAGGCGCTCGAGGTAACAGCGGTTTAATTTGCTTTTAGTTCTTTATAAACACAACAGCAGAGATTTTCACTGCCCCAAAAGGAGAAACTCCTTATAGAATTATAGAAAGGTTACAACGCAGAAGGAGGCCATTCGGCCATATCGAGTCTGTGCCGGCTCTTCGCAAGAGCAATCCAGCTAGTCCCACTCCCCCGCCCTTTCCCCGTAGCCCTGCAATTTTTTTCATTTCATGTACTTATCCAGTTCCCTTTTGAAGGCCATGATTGAATCTGCCTCCACCACCCCCTCAGGCAGTGCATTCCATATCATAACCACTCGCTGTGTAAAAAAGTTTTTTCTCATGTCACCTTTGGTTCTTTTGCCAATCACCTTAAATCCATGTCCTCTGGTTCTTGACCCTTCCGCCAATGGGAACAGTTTCTCTCTATCTACTCTGTCTAGACCCTTCATGATTTTGAATACCTCTATCAAATCTCCTCTCAACCGTCTCTGTTTCAAGGAGAACAATCCCAGCTTCTCCAGTCTATCCACGTAACTAAAGTCCCTCATCCCTGGAATCATTCTAGTAAATCTCTTCTGCACCCTCTCTAAGGCCTTCACATCTTTCCTAAAGTGCGGTGCCCAGAACTGGACACAATACTCCAGTTTTTTAACAGCTTTCTCAACCTGCCCTGCCACCTACAACGATTTGTGCACATATATCCCCAGATCTCTCTGTTCCTGAACCCTTTTAGAGTTGTGCCCTCTAGTTTATATTGCCTCTCCTCGTTCTTCCTACCGAAATGTATCACTTCACATTTTTCTGAGTTAAATTTCATCTGCCATGTGTCTGCCCATTCCACCAGCCTGTCTATATCCTCTTGAAGTCTATCACTATCCTCCTCACTGTTTACTACACTTCCAAGTTTTGTGTCATCTGCAAATTTTGAAATTGTGCCCTGTACACCCAAGTCCAAGTCATTAATATATATCAAGAAAAGCATTGGTCCCAGCACCGACCCCTGGGGAACACCACTGTACACCTCCCTCCAGTCCGAAAAACAACCGTTCACCACTGCTCTCTGTTTCCTGTTACTTAGCCAATTTTGCTACTGCCCCTTTTATTCCACGGGCTTCAATCTTGATGACAAGCCTATTGTGCGGCACTTTATCAAACGACTTTTGAAAGTCCATATACACCACATCAACCGCATTGCCCTTATCTACCCTCTCTGTTACCTCATCAAAAAACTCTATCAATTTAAACACGATTTGTCTTTAACAAATCCGTGCTGGCTTTCCCTAATCAATCCACACTTGTCCAAGTGACTGTTAATTCTGTCCCAGATTATCATTTCTAAAAGTTTCCCCACCACCGAGGTTAAACTGACTGGCCTGTAGTTGCTGGGTTTATCCTTACACCCTTTTTTGAACAAGGGTGTAACATTTGCAATTCTCCAGTCCTCTGGCACCACCCCCGTATCGAAGGATGATTGGAAGATTATGGCCAGTACCTCCGCAATTTCCACCCTTACTTCCCTCAGCAACCTAGGATGCATCCCATCCGGACCGGGTGACTTATCTACTTTAAGTACAGCCAGCCTTTCTAGTACCTCCTCTTTATCAATTTTTAGCCCATCCAGTATCTCAACTATATCTTCCTTTACTGAGACCCTGGCAGCATCTTCTTCCTTGGTAAAGACAGATGCAAAGTACCTCGTCTATTAGTACCTCAGCCATCCCCTCTGCCTCCATGAGTAGATCGCCTTTATGGTCCATGATCAGCTCCATCCCTCCTCTTACTCCCCGTTTACTGTTTACATGCCTATAGAAGACTTTTGGATTCCCTTTTATGTTGGCCGCCAGTCTATTCTCATACTCTCTCTTTGCCCCTCTTATTTCCTTTTTCGTTTCCCCTCTGAACTTTCTATATTCAGCCTGGTTCTCACTTGTTTTATCAACCTGACATCTGTCATACGCCCCTTTTTCTGCTTCATCTTACTCTCTACCTCTTTTGTCATCCAGGGAGCTCTAGTTTTAGTTGCCCTATCTTTCTCCTGCGTGGGAATTTACCCAAACCATCTCCTCCTTAAAGGCCGCCCACTGTTCAATTACAGTTTTGCCTGCCAGTCTTTGATTCCAATTTACCCGGGCCAGATCCGTTCTCATCCCATTGAAATTGGCCCTCCTCCAATTGAGTATTTTTACTTTAGAGTGGCCCCTGTCCTTTTCCATAGCTATTCTAAACCTTATGATACTATGATCGCTGCTCCCTAAATGCTCCCCCACTGACACTTGCTCCACTTGGCCCGCCTCGTTCCCCAGAACCAAGTCCAGCAATGCCTCCTTCCTCGTTGGGCCGGAAACGTACTGGTCGAGAAAGTTCTCCTGAACACACTTCAAAAATTCCTCCCCCTCTGTGCCCGTTATATTATTATTGTTATCCCAGTCTATATTAGGATAGTTGAAGTCCCCCATTATCACTACTCTATGGCTTTTGCACCTCTCTGTAACTTCCCTGCAAAATGTTGCTCCTCTATATCCTTCCCACTAGTTGGTGACCTATAGAATACACCCAGTAGTGTAATGGCACCTCTCCCCCCCGCACCCCAACTCCGGCCGATGACATTTTCAAAGACCAGGAGCGCCAGGCCTTTTTAATGTGTAAATCGGGGTCCACAGAACATACTCAAGATCCCGGTCAGCACTTTGGGAGACAACTCGGCTCACGGTTCACCAAAGAGGTAATTTTTAAATTATTTTTGTGGGGTCGGGAGGAGGTGGGGGTTGCTCCATGGGCCCTACAAAAATAATGTGGACGCTGACGCTCCCGGCTTCCCCCCCCCCCCCTGCCGATTGCAACCTCCTCTGCCCACCCCCTCCCTCCCTCTCCTCCGGTCCTACCTTCCTGCAGGCCGCCTTGGCCCCCTGGCTGCCCGATAATGCTCCAGCCCCGGAGCTGGTGAGTTGCAGCAGGCGCATGTTTGGTTCCCGCAGCTCGCCAGCGATGGGGTGACGAGGCCGTGCCCTCAAAATGGCGGGATCGTGCGAAGGGGCCATCGACAGTTAGAATCTACTGTCGCGTGTGTCAGTACCCAAGATAGGAACAGGAGGAGGCCATTCAGCCCCTCGAGCCTGTTCCACCATTCAATTAGATCATGGCTGATCTGTATCTTAACTCCATTTACCCGCCTTGGTTCCCTATCCCTTAATCCCCTCACCCAACAAAAATCCATCAATCTCAGTTTTTAAATTTTCAATTGACCCCCAGCCTCAACAGCTTTTTTGGGGGAGAGAGTTCCAGATTCCCACTCCCCTTTGTGTGAAGTGCTTCCTGACACCACCCCTGAACGGCCTGGCTCTAATTTTAAGGTTCTGCCCCCTTGTTCTGGACTCCCCCCACCAGAGGAAATAGTTTCTCTCTATCGACCCTATTGAATCCTTTAATCATCTTAAATACCCCAATTAGATCACCCTTAATCTTCTATGTTCAAGGGAACACAATCCTAGTCTCTGAGACCTGTCCTCATAATTTAACCCTTTAAGCCCCACATTACACACAGTTCACCAGAGCTGGATTATTTTGTTCTTTACACCACGAGGTAGTTTTAAAATTATTTCACAAACACCAGCACACGGGAGAGTTGATGCTAAGCAGGGTGACAGTATGAAAGGAATGAAAAGATCTTTGAATCCTAAACATCCGCAGGACGTCCCAGCATCTCTGACAGCGAGAGAGGGCGAACGAACCTGCCCCGATAATATTTGTAAACCCAAAGAAATCACCATTATTTTACACAAGCAGATTTCAACACAGCTCAATCCCTGCCGGGCAGTTAAAGGGTTAAGACGCCTTTTTAGAAAGAAGAAGCGCAAAAGGGGAAAGTGGGCAAGACTGGGGCGTAGTGGGGGGGCAGGGAGCGGGGGAGGGGCGACAGGAGGGAGGGGGAGCAGGGAGGAGCGGGGGGGGGAGAGAAGGTGGGGACAGCAGGGGGTAGAGAAGGAGGGGAAGAGCAGTGGGGAGAACGGGGCGGGGGGAGAGTGGGGGGGAGACCGGGAGAGTGGGGGGGAAGACCGGGAGAGTGGGGGGGGAGGCGGGGTGACGGGAGGCGGGGGGGGGGGGGAGAGTAGGAAGGCGGGGGTGGCAGGGGGAGCGGCGGGGGGGGAGAGAAGGGGAAGAGCAGGGGGGTAGAGAAGGAGGGAGAGTGGGAAGAGAGAGGGAGAGCGGGGGAGAGAGCAGGAGAGAGGGGGAGAGAGCAGGAGAGAGGGGAAGAGAGCAGTGTAGAGAGGAGGGGGGGAGGAGGGGGGAGCAGGGGGGAGCAGGAGGGGGGAGGAGGGGCGATGGGGGAGGCGGGGCAGCAGTGGGGAGCGGGGGTGGAGAGTAGGAAGGCGGGGAGCAGTAGCGGGGAGAGAAGGGGAAGAGCAGGAGGGTAGAGAAGGACGGAGAGCAGGGGGGAGAGCAGGAGGGGAGCGACAGGGAGGAGAGGGGCAGCAGGGCGGAGCGGGGGGGAGAGCAGGGTGGAGCAGGGAGGGAGAGCAGGGCGGAGCGGGGGGAGAGCAGGGCGGAGCGGGGGGAGAGCAGGGTGGAGCGGGGAGGGAGAGCAGGGTGGAGCAGGGAGGGAGAGCAGGGCGGAGCGGGGGGAGAGCAGGGCGGAGCAGGGGGAGAGCAGGGCGGAGCGGGGGGAGAGCAGGGTGGAGCAGGGAGGGAGAGCAGGGCGGAGCGGGGGGAGAGCAGGGCGGAGCAGGGGGAGAGCAGGGTGGAGCAGGGAGGGAGAGCAGGGCGGAGCGGGGGGAGAGCAGGGTGGAGCAGGGAGGGAGAGCAGGGCGGAGCGGGGGGAGAGCAGGGTGGAGCGGGGAGGTGGGGGGGTCGACAGAGGGAGGGAAGGGGGGAAAAATTGGCTCAAACTTAACTTGTGATGCCCAGCTTTACTCTCGACCTTTTCTAGATAAAATGATCTGCTCGATAACGCTTAACGATGCCTGTTTAACACATCACAGGAACCAACACCCCCTGTCCCATTTCTGTTCTGTGGTCTTATCACTGACAAGCTGTATGTTTCTAACTGGGCCTTGTTGAGAAAAAAAACCTTCTTCCTGTCAGGGAAGCAAAGCAGCTTCCCTCCCTCCACTCCCCTCCCTTTGTGTTCTTTATTTTTAAAAAAATAAATATATAACCAACTCCAAACAGCAACCAAAAGCAAAAAGACTTTCAAAAAACCCAGCAAAAGACATTGTAACAGCAGCAAGCCTCTTGCAGGCCTCTCTCCTTCACACTGAAACCAATCCCTTTCCCCACACCCACACCAAACAACGAGGAATCTCCTCAGCCCCAGGCCTCGGCTCGCTCGCTCTTTATGTGTCTCAGCAGCACTGTGGCGCCAAGTTAAAGCAAATAAAAGTGCAAAAAAAGAATGTGAGGAGCGATCACGCCCACAAGACTCTCACACACACACACAAAAAAAAACCGGCAACGAGAGACAGAACAAAAAAAAAAGGTGCTTTCTTTTTACCTA